>NW_023270451.1:70185360-70189759 GCF_011800145.1 Mirounga leonina | reverse complement strand
ACACACACACACACACACACCCCACTGCTCTCCCCTGCCTCCTGCACCCATCCCCTAAAAAGCCAGACTGACCAAGGGGCTGCGGCGGGGATAGGATTCTTCTCCAAGGTCAGGAGCGCCCTCTGCTGTTAGCATGGAGAATTACAGGACCCCAGCCGGGATTCTGTGATTGTCCTTTGAAAATCAAGCACCGGGCCTGCATCCTGCCAGAGAAAGGGCTTACCGAAAAGGGTCAACAGAAATGGACCCAGAAGCCCTTCCTTTTCCTAGGTGTCTTGGCTGAGTCTCTCCTCTGAGGACTCAAATGGGGAGGGTGTGGGAATCTGGGAGGAGAAAGAATAGGGGCTACCTTAATTCTTTGGGGGAGAATCCTTTCATTTGGGATTGAAGGCAAAGGTCAAAGCCCTGGGCCCCTCTCCCCTTTGTCCTCTCCCTGTATTTCTAGAAGCTCCTCTCAGTTCAAAGACTGAACTGTGCCAATGGAGTGAATGGCCCGATAAGAAGCCCCTAGGAGCCACAGCACCTGTGAAAACTTTACCATCACTTTACCAGCCTAAAAGTTAAAAAAATGTTCACTTTGGCAACTTTGAGCCTGGGTCAAAGCATTGTGTATCTGCAGGAAGAATGCAGGACTAGGAAACGTGAGATCTGTTAGTACTACTTATTACTTATCTTTATGCTTGTTTCCTCACCTGCCAAATGGGCCTTATAATCCCTGCCTCACAACTCAGAGCTATGTCCTGGAAAATTCAGTTACGTAACAGGTATGTTGCAGCGTTAACTGACGGTGACTGTCACCCTGCTCGGTTTTCCTTCCCAAAAATGGGCAGCCGTGGTAGGAAGGTGCGGACAGAGGCCAGGCTTCTTCCCTGCCTGGACTCCAATGCTGAAATGTCAGTGGATGAATCCATCTTAGCTCTTGACAATATCACCAGATTCCCACCTTAAGGCAAGGCATGCTTAAGGTTGTGTAAATAAAAATGCTTTTTTGCGGGGGAGGAAAGAGTCAATGAAAATCAGGTGATCCCCTTAGGCATTGGTCTCCTGGCCAGCAGGGCTAGGAGCCAGGGCCATTGCCCCAAGCTGGCTCCAGAGAATCTAGAAGGACTAGAGGAGGGGAATGTTGCTCAAGAAAGGCAGGAAGGAGAAGGATCAAGGTCCTGGGGACAGCACCAGGGCCCTAGGGTAGGGCCATGGGGGTAAGGAAGGAGGGAAGGGACAGCCTTCTCTGAGTTTAGAATTTTCCTGGGGCCAGCCCTGAGTTGACTTCACCTGGCACAAAGGTCAAGAGCATGGGCTTCAGCGAAAACTAGCTGCAAGGTGGAATTCCTTTTGTCCCTCGTGCCTGGGCCTGTCACTGAACCTTCACTGACCTCATCCATACACTGGAGCCATTATACCTGCCTTGATGCAGGTAAACGGTTTCATCAGCAAGCAGCATCTAGTAAGTGCACACAAATTATTATTGTTATCATTATTGGCGTGATCACTGTCATATCTTATTATGACATATCTTATTTTCTGCATGACGTTCCTTTATTTGAATTTCCAGTTTTCTCATCAACAAAAGCGAAGATGATCTCTGTCCCTTCGTAGTGCCCAGGGTTGTGGTGCAGAGAGGGAGAGAGGTATCCCAGGTGCATCTGCGGAGGAAGGTTCCAGAGGGACCCAAAATGCTATTATTGAAGGCTAAATGTTCCGTGGCGAAAAGCTGCTGTAGCAATCTTTGCATCCACTTGATTTGAATGGGCACATTACTGTAATGTCCCAGTGCTGCAGTCAGCACTGGAAGGTTGAGCTATTTGTAACCACGAGACGCATGAGCAGCATAAAGATCAAATGGTGGAGGGAAACTCATCTGGCTTACCTGAGAAAACAGGGCTATCTGCTTTGAACACGACTGGAATTGATCCACGGCCACCTGCCTCAGACAGCACTGCCCAGGGCTTCCCATAGGGAGGGCAAGAGAGACGAGGTGGGGGCGGGGAGAGAGGACAAAGGCAAGCACACATGCATCCTGGTCGGACACCAGAAGAGAGAGAGAGAGAGAATCCAGTCATGATTCCAACTCCAGTGCCATAATGGATACTAAAAGTCCTGTCTTCCACCTGTTGCTAGGAGAACACCATCTGCCCTCCACAAAGCTTCCCAGATCCCCTCAGATCTGGACTGAGTGCCTCATCCTTGGATTCAAGCTGTTCGGTAAACAGCCCCAGGCTATTTCTCTCCCTGCTCTGGTCCAGAGGACAGAAGACCCCAAGACAGCAGGTCTCCAAGGTTCAACCAGCGTGGGAGGGTAGTGGGGGGTGATGCCCTGGGCTGGACTTGGGAGGTGGCAGGAGGTGGAAACAAGACAGGCAGGAGAGAAACATGCCGAGACCCTCCTAAATGTCCCCTCAAGCCTCGGGCTGCCTTTTAGTTACACTGAGCCTTCTCCCACCAGGTAGTCCCTTCATGATCTTTTGGCTCCTCCAGCTTCCCCTATCAACACCTCCCTTGATGTTCACTTGAAACTGTCTCCAGTGTCACGAGGGGGCTGGGAGGGACATCATCTGACCTAAATCTAAGTCCCCACAGGATGACCAGACTCGCCTTGGTTTTGTCATCTGTAAAATAAGAGTAGTTATCGATGTGCTCTGAGGACCCCACTCGCCCCTAATGTCCTAACCTTCTCAACCACGCCCCCTCTTCCAACCCTGCACGTGGTGCCCATCCCCACTCACACTAGGGGCTCCAGGCTTCATCTCCCAACCTTCTCTCTCAACTTAGCGTCCCTTTGCCCTCCGAGCTAGCAAGGCCTGTGCCCTTCTGCAGTGACATTCTGATGGTCACCTCCTTCTCCCCTCCCCCGCACCCTATCACACTAAGAATTGCCTCCTCATCCATCCCCACCAGACTTGCTGCTTCATTTCACTCCCTTCTTTTCTTGTGGCAAAATATACAGAACATGATACTTATCATTTTAACTATTTGTAAGTATATGATTTGGTGGCATGAAGTATATTCACAGTGTTTTATATGAGAACCACTACCTATATGCAAGTTTGTCATCATCCCCAACATAAACTCTATACCCAATCCCCTGATCCCCATCCCCTGTAACCACTAGTCTACTTTCTCTATGAATTTGTCCATTCTAGATGCTTCATACAAGTGGAATCATACAGCATGCGTCATTCTGTGCCAGGCTTGTTTCACTGAGCATAATTATTTCAAGGTCCACTCATGTTGGAGCATATATCAAATGTTCATTCCTTTTTATGGCTGAATAATATTCCATTATATGTATATGCCACATTTTCTTTATCCATCCATCTGTCGGTAGATAGTGGGTTGTTCCTACCTCTTGGCTCTTGTGAACAGTGTTGTTACAAACATGGATAAACAAATATCTGTTTCCCATTGCCTGGGGTATCACCTAGGAGCAGAACTGCTGGATCATATGGTAGTTCTCTGTTTAACTTTTTGAAGAACTGCCAAACTGTTTTTCCCAGGCGCCGAACTGTCTGATATTCCCACCAGCAATGCACAAGGATTCTAATTTCCCCACATCTTCACCAGCGTTGGTTATCTTCAGGTTTTTTATTATAACAATCCCAGCAGGCTATTCAGCAGTTTCATTCCACTCAACTCCCATCAACATTGTAGCTCTGTCTGATAAGGGTCCTAATCTTACAGCACGTTAGATATAAAAAATACAGTTTGACTGAAAGCTTCCAGAGGGTGGGAACTGTGTATGATTCCCTGCAGGATGCCATCTTGGTTTCCACACACCACTAAGCGGTGCCTAAGGGTGGCATGCAGTGGGCATGATGACTGTTTTGCTCATGGTTGTCTGCCTTAGGTCCCAGAGTCCAGCTGTGTCAGCCCGTCCTATTGACAGAAGCTGGGATGCCAGAGGACTCAAAGACAGTTTTCAATGAGTAGGGAGAAAAAGGACTAAAAAAGGATTTAAAAAAAAAAAAACAACAGACAACCCTGAGGCTAAAAGGGCAGTCCCCAAGAGTGCACATGGGGAGAGAAGAGAGATTGATGGAGGGAACTAGTCAACTCTCAGGAAAGGCAGGTTCTGCAAGCTCTTTTTGAGCGTCTGATTCTTCTGCCTCACGGATCTGAGCTGGAAAATTGCAGACTCTACTGCCAGACTCCCTGTCACCCTAGCCCCAAATCAGCTACAGTGAATTAAGGGGGTACAGTTTCCCCTGGGGCTCCTGCTGGGGCCAGAGGCAGCCTCAGGTGCCCGCAGGAACTCCAGCTCAGGCCCCAGCAAACTGGAGAATACAGCTGTTGTCACTGGGGTCCTTCGGGGGTGCAGACTACTCCAGAGAGGGCATGGGAACAGGGCTGCAGTAGGACCCCTGTGGTCCGGTTAACTAGTCAGTGTCCACATCCCTGTTTC